>NW_019174343.1:13112564-13135237 GCF_002260705.1 Seriola dumerili
TAAAACGCAAAACAACACATAGAGAGATCACAACATCTCCCCTGATAGCAGGTTGCAACCTCAGGTCTGTGGGGAAAACACACACCTAACACACTTTTTCAACCGTGTCACGTAGGACTGTAGAGAGACCTATACAGTGCCTGACCTGAAATGTAACTGTATGTTGTTTTTGGGGATTTGTCTTGTGTGTATATGTGTGTGTGTGTGTGTGTGTGTGTATATGTAGTGTGTGTGTGTGTGTGTGTGTGTGTGTGTGGTGTGTGTGTGTGTGTGTGTGTGTGTGTGTTGGTGTGTGTGTGTGCCGCGTAGTGTGCGCCTTCACAGCACGGTATACCCCCCCTCGAGTTAGGTGACACACCCCTCAGGTGGGGTGAGGGTGTTGAGGGACAAAAGGAGACACCAGATCCCGCTGTGCGACGCTCTGGAGGAACAGCAGGGGTGGGTTTTACTCACACGAAGCCAAGGAAGGGAGAGGACAAGGTGACAGAGTCAGGGAGGGAAAGAGAGAAAAAAAGAGGAGGAAAATTAAAATAAGATGTAAGCAGAAAAAGGAGGTGGAACTGGGATTCCTTCCTCTCTTCCTCCTTCTCTTTCACTCGTTCCATCTGCACAGGCCGCTTTATGAAGAAAAAAACAACTTGATGGACGAAGAGAAAGCAGGAAGGCAGGAAAGGGCCGAATGAAGGAAAGAAAAACAAGGAAAGGTAATCTAATTACAGAGGCCGAGTATGGCACCAACGTTAGTTAACACTGAGACAATAAACACCACTCCCATGACAACCGCACTGTGTCAGTGCAAATGAGTGTGTGTGTGTGTGTGTGTGTGTGTGTGTGTGTGTGTGTGTGTGTGTGTGTGTGTGGTGTGTTTTTTCATGTGAGTGATTAGGGACCAGAGGGCAACAGGGGGAAAGACGAGCCTATGTTTGTTTGTACATGACTGTTTCTCAGGCCCTTGACACTGGCATTCCAGAGCCCCACACACACACACATACACACACATACACACACACACACACACACATACACACACACACACACACACACACACTGACATTTTCATAACCAGTGGAGGTCAGATCTCAGACACACCCTGTGGCTAACTTAAGTCCCTGCTGCTGCACACAGGCCCCCAAACAGACACACAATATAATCAAAAACGCACAACACATTCACAGCAACACACACACACACACACACACACACACACACACACACACACACACACACACACACACACACACACAATTACACACACACAACACACACACACACACACACACTTCTAGAATGACTTTTTACCAGGACTGATTGTAGCTCATAGTGACAGTGAGAAATCGCTGAGATGGCTGCTGCCAACATGCCGGCCTTGACACGCAGCAAAGAGCATCGGTGGAGAAGGTTTGAAGGGTTTTAATTGATGCTACACTGTGTAGAGTGGAATTACAGAGCTTAAGTAAGAAAAGGAGTTAATGCTGTCTTCACATATTAATTAACATTGCTTTGAAACATGACATTTTCCATCCGTGCCCACTATGCCGACACAATGCCGTATGTCATCCATTTCTCTCCTGCTCAAACTCATTCCTTCATTGAATGCTTGGATGTGTTCACAGCAGGTCTAACTCAGTAACACCTGCCGGCTTTGACCATGTGTGAATGCATGCGTATGTGTGTGTGCGTGTCAGACATAGGTACCCCCAGTATAACCTAAACACTTGTTAGAGGAGCTTTTTATACAGCTAGACATTCAAAACAAACCTCTGCCTCAGCCACTATCTGTCTATGGAGACAAGTGAAACATTTTAAAAAGGTGCTTTTACCACGCATCAGGAACTGAATGCCTCACAGACTTGGTGATCCAGTCTGTGCGGGCGCGCACACACACACACACATACACACACACGCATACATGCACATAGTCCACCCACCCCTGGTACCCCATCCAGGAGGTCAGAATAAGGAGGGGGTGTGGGTAACATGCCGTTGTATTAGTGCACTTTTACCATGGATGAAGAATGGCCATAAAAGGTAAAACCATCCTTCTCGGACCTGCTTACTGTAAACAAGCAGAGAGGAAAGTGGAGCGGGTGAGAGATGCCGTCTGGAGAGGTGCAGAAAATGAAAAAAAACAGTGAAAAGAGGAGGAGAGGGAGGGCACGGAGTGGCAGAGGACTGAGGAGGCCACACTTTCATATTCTGTTTGCGCTTCGCCGGTAAGGACATTGTTCAAGTGGTTACTAAAGCCAAATTTCCACAATACACAAAGTTTTTGCAAGAATGTGCTATTTTTAACAATCAATTTATAATTAAATCCTATTGCATTCATATGCCATTTTCTACCATATGCTATTCAATCAGACACAAAAGCAAGAAAAAAACAAACCAAAGACCAAAACATATACCTTTCATCACTTGCAAGGTATACAATTATTTTGTTATGTTGCAGCCTCATGCAAAAAAGAAAAAAATCTCCCATATTAAAAAGGAAAAACTGAAATATCACATTGACATAAGTATTCGGACCCTTTGCTATGACACTTAAATTTTTAGTTCAGGCGCCTCTATTTCAGATCAGCTTTGAGATGTTTGGAGCACACCTGAAGTAAATTCAGGTGACTGGAGAGGAAAAACCAAGCCATGAGGTGATTAAATTAAATAAATGCAGAAATACAGAAATAAATGAATGAATGTAGAAATGCATAAATAAGTAATTACATGTGAAAAATACTAAAGGAAAAAGGGAAGCAGGTGGAGGCAGTGTGACGGTCTGGGCAATGTTCTGCTGGGAAACCTTGGCTCGCAGCATTCGTGTGGATGTTACTTTGACATGTAGCACCTACCTAAACATTGTTGCAGACCAAGTACGGCTTTTCACGGGCAACGGTATTCCCTAATGGCTGCCTGTGGCCTCTTTCAGCTGGACAATGCACCCTGTTCAGTTCAAAGTGTTGCCTTGGCTTCCAAATTCCCCACATCTCAATCTCAGTGAGCATCTGTGGGATGTGCGGGAAAAACAAGTCCAGTCCATGGAGACCCCACCTCGCAACTCACAGGACTTAAAGGCTCTGCTGCTCACATCTTGGTGCCTGATACCACAGCACACCTGCAAAAGGTCTTGTGGAGTCCATACCTCGATGGGTCACACCTACACAATATTAGGGCGGGTGGTTTTAATGTCCTGGCTGATCGCTGTATATTACATGATGAACAAGTGGTTTTCCAGAGTTCTTAAAAGGCTCTCAGTTCGACCCTCAATGTGTAGATTTTGTGTGTGCCATTTTTTCTACCTTTACATCAATGTCACGCTTATCTGTTATATTTCAATAAACAAATTGATATGACAAATACACATAAAAGTACAAAGATCAAGAGGAATGTGCGAGTCCATTTGTTTGCCATTTAAGTCCTGCATGGTCCCTGTATAGTCATATGTCCAGTTTAGTCATGGATGACTGTGATTGTAATCAACCTATTTTTTGTCATTTTATTGTGGGATTATCTTTTCCATCCACTCCACATGGATTTAAATTGTATATGAATAAATAAAGTTTTTATTGTGTCTTGCATACAACTATGCCCAGTCCACATGAGCTTATGAGCCACCACAAATCCATACAAGCTACACTCAGAATGCTGCATTCAAAGAATACTACAATAAATAAATAACTCTGGTCCGACTGTGAATAAAGTAAATACGAATTATACAGTCCATCTTGCATTCTTTTCCAGACTTTTGGGTCAAAGTTAGAAAAACGTCAGTCAATATTGAACAACTGCTTCAATTTTTGATCAGAATATCTCAGGGATTTTTAGAACCATTTCATGTAAAATTGACATTCTTCAATCATCATAGTTTGTGTAGTACAAAAGAAAATGGGACTCGCTGTGCACCTCTCCCATATAAAACAGCTCACACAGTCTGTTTGTATCTGTCACATTTTTGAATCTACCAACCTCAATGGCTAAAGGAAGATTACCACTTCTTAACCGTGCAACCAAAGAGCCCTGACTTCAAAAGGAGATGTAATATATAGATCTGCCCACTGCCTATCACATCTTTTTCCATGAGACACACTGAAAAATAGCCATGGTATATCATCTTTTTGTGTATATTTTCTCCAAAAAACTAACTGATGAGACTAAGATTATTCATCGTTAACTTTTAGACGTCCAACAGCTAAGACAGTTCTCAGTCCTTTTATAACCAGGAACAAATGTATGATTTTATGTCTATGGTCTCAGTACTTCATGCACCATAAAATCCTCTCTCCCAAACATTCCTTTAAGATAGCTCTTTTTTCTGTAGGTTGTGTGTGTGTGTGTGTGTGTGTGTGTGTGTGTGTGTGTGTGTGTGTGTGTGTGTGTGTGTGTGTATCTGGATATGAGTGTTGATTAAATGTGTCGGGTGTGTCGGGCGTTAGCTGCAGCTTCAGGTTACTACAACAACACCTTCCAGTTACTGACCGGAGCACTTGGCAAAAACCTTGGAGAACAAAAGCTACAGATGTGTCCAACTTTTGCTTTTTCTCTCTCGCTCATACACACACACACCAAAAAAAAAAAAAACAGTATTGTATGTTTTATGACATAGAAAATGCCTCTACTACAGTTGTATGAGCCTTGGAAGCACAGGGTGCACTTCAATACAAACTCTGAATATTTTAACAAACTTTTCAAACAGAAAACAGAGCAGCATCACTCAATAGAGCACTTTTAGTAATTTCTTATTGTTTTCCAAAAACCTGACAGAATAGAGGTGTGTTAATAAATCTATTAGCGCCTGTATAGGCTCCTTCCTCAGAGTATGTTTTTACTTATGTTGAGAGTCAGAGAAGCAGACAGGTTGACTCAGGGTGAGGTGGGGTTGTAGGGTTTTAATGTGTGCCTTTGTTCACCCAAGTCTTCTTCTCCTAATTCACTTCACTAGCACAATTTCACCAATTTCCCCTCTTTCAAGGCAATATATACAAATGAATAGATAGAAAGATAAATAAATAACTCATACTTCTAATAGTGAAATTGCATTGACCAGAAGCATTAAATTTTAGAGGAGTAATTGCTTTTAGAGTTTGTGTTTTTTTAGTCTTTTGCAGTTGAAAAGGCCTGGACAGAGAAATTTGTATATGCGCGCACACACACACACACACACACACACACACACACACACACACACACACACACACACACACACACACACACACACACACACACACACACACACACACACACACACACACACACACACACACACACACACACACACACAGGTTGGACAGGGGCAACGTAACAATGCAAAGTGGAAAAACATGAGTCGGCCTGTTGAGCGTGAAAAAAGATGTCTTCAAATGAATAGATTAAACCACAGCAAATGAAGAGATGCATCAAGGTTGCGGAGGATGAATGAGAGATGAATGGAAGCATAAGGGTGAAACAGGGAGCGGCTGATTTGCGTAATCCCATCGCGGAAATTGACTTTTAAATGCAATATTCAATTTCTGCACTCTTGGAAGCAAGAGAGAGAGAGCGAGAGAGAGAGAGAGAGCGAGAGAGAGAGCACCCCGCTTTTTTGGTTAATAATAATAACAAAATAATGTACTTGAGACATAAAAGCAAATAGAGAAATGAGAATAGGCAAGCTTTGGAAGGTAGAGACACATCTCTGCTGCACAAAAACAAAGTGCGACTGCCTTCGCTAACAAGGCTGAGAGAATTAGTTCCACCTTGGCCTTTCAGGTTTCACAATCAGAAGCAGAAAAACACTCTGAATTTTCAATAGGAGTACAACAGTCAGCACAGATATGCAGAATGGACGATGGTCTATGAATATAACCAATTCATACAGTAGGAGCTCTGTGCGTTTGTCTGGCCATGCAAAGCTAAAGCTCAGCCAACATCAGCAAACAGGAAGGTGTGTGGAATAAACTCATTCAAGGTGATTTAAAGGCCCAGGCAGATCCGTCCAAAAATGTCTCTGAGCTGACCAGTAATTGCTTATAAAACATAATCAGCTACTGAAAGTTAAACATAATCAGTCTCTGATTACTAATGTTCCTTTCTAAACACTCAGTGAGCACTGACTATTGTTTAGATAGTGTGTGTATAGTGCAGTATAGGTCCAAGTGTTGGACAGTTATTATAGTTTGATCATTCGGTTTGTTAATGTCTATTTATACGATCCGTCGTCAGTAAAGACCACAAAATATCTCGCTTAATGTAATAATGATTGGGTGTCAACAGTACACAGCTAACAGGTCAGCGGAACAGAACAGAGGAGAAGAGAATGGAATGGAATTCAACAGAATGGACGAGAACCAACAGAAAAGAATGGAATGCAACGGAACAGAAAAGTAAAGAAAAGAACAGGATGAAATGGAATAGAAGCAGAGGAACAGAACAAAACAGAAGGGAACCGAAACAAAGAGCAGACTGCTCATTGCACCTGGTTCACACTACACTGGTAGAAAAATGTCCAGAGTTCATTGAACAGCACAGTACAGACATTCAAATGCATATTACACTGTTAGTGGAGTAGGAGTATCCACCAAGCACGCCTGCTCTCAGCATATATTTAAAAAAAAAAAAAATCTATATATTTATGAGAGCAAGGTAAAGGTAATGAGGTCGGAGATGCTAAAAGAGGTTAGCAAGCTATGGCTCCTCGAGAGTGCAATTTAGATGGAAGCACTTAAATGCTGTTTTACTATTACAGTACTGACTTATAGTAATCATTTGAATTATTTCCACGCAATAGTGATTCAACCTACAACCAGTCCATAAAAGCTTTAACAACTGCTTTCCTGTTCACGCAGTGTTGGATAGGAGGGAAAAGTCTTCTATCACACAGAAGATGCTGTGTTTTATATTCCCAGCAGCAGTTTGTGAGTAATTAACAGAAGAAGAAGAAGAAGAACTGGGTAGTTGTGTGGCCTCAGCGGGAAACGAAATGGAAAATAAAAAAAATTATAGCCACGGAAACGCTTCAACAGATAAAGTAATCCAAGTCTAACAGATGAAAAGTTTTTCTTTTCATCCAAAATGTGCAGCGCAAACAACTCCACACCAATGACTGCTGCTTAACAACAAACATGTCATCAAATCAACGTCCCCAGTTTGAATCTAGACCTTTGTTGCATCTCTCTCTATTACATTTTCTGTCATCTCTCTACTATTGCTATCTACTGGAGGCATAAAATACCCCAAAAAAATAATTTTAAGAACAATTGCAAATGTGGGTCTTTTTTTTTTTTTTTTTTATAGCAAAAAACATTAATTTGCCCCTGCAACATTTTCATACACATCTCAATTTCAATTTGTGGAAAAAGTGCTGCTATTTTGTCCACAATCTTTCCATTACTTCATGTGACATTCCACTGTTTATCTTGTTTATATGCACGTTTGATTTTTTTTTTTTTTAAGTATTTACTTACTACATTGACAGAGTTCTCGAGTCTCAATCAACACAACGACCAGGTTCTCTAACTTTTGGAAACACACTGCTGCAATTGTTGCAAGGACCTTGCAGCTGCAAGGACTGCAGTTCCCTCAGGTCCTTGCAGCCGCTTCATTTTACTTCTGTGAAAAATAGACAGTGCTAGCAACAAATGCAACATGTGAAAACAACCTCACCGTTTGGTCAGGGCAACTACCCACTGGAGAGGGGATCTAGCACAGATAATATTAACCTCTGCCTCTGTGCACTCCAGGTTAAACTCTGCTGTCAGAGAAGCAGACATAGCTCATAGGTTCTTATTTAGGCCAGTCACACAGGGCAGTTTACACCCTGCTCGGGCCTAACTGCCAGTGTGTAGTGTCATGGGACATGAAATTGCCTATGACTAAATTTAGGAGACGAGGTGACTGCCTCATTAAATACTTGATAGCATCACTACCCAGTGCAATTCAGGTCTCTCCAAGTATAGCAATTCTGATGTTTTCAATAAACTTAAATGGCCTACATACTCTTTGATGTCTTAAGAGAACTCCCCCACCTTTTATGCTCATGAAATACTTTCAAAACACAACATAGTATTATAAAAATGTTTTTTCATTAAGTCTAAAACAAGCCTGTTTTCCTAGTTTACTGAAAACATAAGGTGTGTGCCTCTCGCTGGACACTGTGATACACATAGGCAGATGTTTTTCCATGTTTCTGTTTCACATGTCCTTTATTTGCAACAATAAGTTGCAAAGTGAAGTTTGATCAAGGACCTTTGCAGCAAACATTCCAAATGTTTGAATTCATATTAGTTGAAATAATATTTACAGGCCTCCACAGATTCACTGCAAAAGGACAGAATAATCTATATCACAGAAAGTACCAGAGAGCCGGTAGAAATAAAGGCAGTTTGTATATGATGCATAAAGCAGGTTTGGACATAACACCTGGTTTAACTTTATGCAGTTTTTTTACAATGAAACACTACTTGTATGGATTACTTGAGTGGTTCTGCACCAAATTCCATTGAGTAAGTCTGTTGTTAAGTTGACATGAAATCCTCAGCAGGGCACAGAATATATTTTCTAAAGAGAAACATTTGATTCAATAGTTTTGATTCAGTTGAAAGAATGTTTCATTATGTATTTATCCAAGCCATGTCCCAAGGGCATGTTGTCAATTCAGTCTTGACCGTAATGCATATCAAAGGATGTTACATTGGTGCGTGAATTTCATGCAGTCTCTCAGTTAATTAGATATTCTTGGAATTTAATTTGAAAAAAGATGTAGGCTATCTCTGCACATAAGCTGTTGAATAGATGTCCTGCTGAAGGATGTTGCTGCAGAGTTAACACTTAAACACAGGTGCACACTAGGCATCAGTCAAACACACACATATACAAATGCACAACACACACACACACACACAGGTCCCATAGCTCTCGCTGTAATCAGTGTGTTTATACGAGGTGTCAAGAAACCTGTGTTGCTCTGACAAAAAGCATCGGGTGAAATGAGAAATGCCAAGACAATGCACTAAATAGCATAGACCTCATCATCCGTCTCAAAACTACGCACACATACACATACACGCACACGCACACGCACACGCACACGCACACGCACACGCACACACACACACACACACACACGCACCCGTTGTCCGCCGCCAGCCTCTGACGAGGACTGATAGAGTGAACGGAGACGAGGACAGAGGAGTCAAACAAAGGAGTGAAATATGAAGACAGGAGGAAACAGAGAGCCAAAATAAGAGAGGAGGAAGCAGAGGGATGGAGCACAGGATGGAGCTGACAGATATTAAAACAGCCAGAACACACTGAGAGAGCTTTCCCTTCCTGAGAGCTAATATACAGAGATTAGTGGGGGGTGGGAGAGAGACACAGAGAGAGAATGCCTTTCCTAAAACTTGGGGAAAAAAAAAAATCTTAAAACGGCACAAAAAAGAGAAACTTCTTTAAACACCAAACCTGCGCTCTAAGTCAATATTCCTTCTTCTCTCATTCAAATTTTCAAAGCTAATTTCTAATTAACAGTGTCTCATGTAACATCCCGTGTATTAAAGTGGCATTCAACAGGCAAAGCTCATGATTTACTTACTGTAAAACACATTCTAGGATGATAAAGCTGCTATTAAAATAAGCAAAAGTATAAATCATTGCACTACTATTGCACTGAAACCCCTTTTTAAGCTGCTGTGAAAATAAGGCCTCTTTCACCCGACCTCCAGCCAACAAATAAAGGTGTAATTGATGTGCAGTGAGTTGCCAGTTAGAGGTTGTTTTATGTCTCGCCGGGACAGTCATGGCAGTGGAATCTCACGGACTATTTTCGCCAGTTGTGTAAGCCTCGCGGGGAACTCGAAGTAAATTTGAGACAAGCTGAAAATGTATCTTTTTTCCACTGTCTAGCTCACTGCGCACTGGTACACACACACACACACACACACACACACACACAGACACACACACACACACACACACACACACACACACACACACACACACACTCAAGAGCAGGCACAAAAACACATACGCCATCCCGGCCTCCTCCAGTATGTGTGGGTGGGGGAAGGAAGGTGGGGGAAACTAATATTTCTCTTGAGAGAGATTGATGTGATCTGTTCAGCACTTCATTGTTTGAGGACGATTTGAGCGAACAGCCTGTTCTCAGCAGACCAGGCCGCCTGCGTGTGTGTGTGTGTGCGCGCGTGCGTGCCTGTGCGCCCGAGTGTGTGTGTGTGTGTGTGTGTGTGTGTGTGTGTGAGTGTGTGAGTCAACAGCAGACCACGAGCATTAAGGAAAGAAATTGCTCTATTATTTTAGCGACTGCAACAAATCAGTTGGTTCACCTTTGTCCCTCTCAATTGTTGGAGCGAACATGGACAAACTCAGCCAGCACACACGGGACTGGCTGCTTGCTCGTGCACTGCATAAGCCCAGTCGAGTGACTAGACCCTTTCACATCCACAGATAAAGGGATGAAGGGTAATAAAATGTGTATACTTTATTCGCTAATACACTTGAGCTGTCCTTTCATGCTATTCACCCGAACGGTCTCTGAGGGAAACAGCGGCACGCTCACGCTCACAATGTATTATCAGGCTGGCGGTCTAAATATGTTGGAAAAACTTTACTCAAAAGTGTTGTTTGAAGTGTTTACCTAGAGTGCTGCCATTATGTAATCATAACAGACATGCTCTATCTAATCAGAACTGACCGCTCACCCAAGCAGTGGTTTGAGAACATCATTGCAGCACGGCATATTTCAAGCCTTAGTGCTAAAAATTTGTCCTGAAAATTTTGTGCAGCCATATGCCCTTTTGAAATGAACAACACTCTGTGCCAACTAAACAGTGAATTAGTAACATTTCTATCTAGGTAAGTGTAGTGCACTAATGGTATAGTATGAGAATTAAAATAGTGTTTAAATTCTGAGAATTATAGAACACCCCTCCTCTCGCCAGGTGGCAGCTGGGATTGGCTCCAGCCCTCCACGTGACCTTGAAAGGATGAGAGGTCACGTGGCTATCATCCATAGCTAATGTATGGAATTGATATTAATCTATCGACTATTTTATCGAATAGGCGATTAATCTAAACGATTCATTTTCCTCCTGAAAATGCATGGCCTAAATATTTTCTTTTAAGGTGGCAGCAGACGTCTGTATGGCTTTATGAGAGTCTTTTATCAGCTACACGGATCGCAGATATTAAAAAGCTCCCCTTACAAATGAAAAGACAATACTCACAAATGAAATAATCCTTCACATGTCTGTAACTGATCTCACTGTGCACCACAAGAAATAATAATCACAAAATAACACTGGTTAAACAAGACTCGGAGGGATAGTGAAGGGATTTAAACTGCTCATCCTCCCAAAGGCAGACATTAAACAGCTGATTTTATCTTTATCTTATCCATACACTTATTGATCCTGCTCATACTATTACTGGTTCTTTTTTTTTTTTTTTTTTTAAATGAATAAATTCAGAACAGGATTTTAATTGATTGGGCTGCTTTGTCTCAGCCAGTTGTTCAGTTTACAACAATCTGCCTCAGTTTAAGATTGGTGGTAAACTAAGATAATCAGTTAGATTCACATACAGACAGTTTTCATTTTAGCTTTTCATAACAATTTACTATTAGCTTAACCAGTGCGATGTTGTTGTGTGAAAGACACCTGGAGACGAGAGAAAATAGATGAAAATATCTCTTTTCTGTTTGCTGCTTGTTGAACGGGCAGTTTGATAAAGTTCTTATTGGACTTTTACTTTTTATTGCACTTACAATAAACAATAAAGTTCAGTAATAGTTTTTGGTCAACTCCAGTAATCGTCAGTTACCTTTACTTCACCTGTTCTGTGTCCAGTGCAGCCTCTCTGCTCTGTGTGTGTATATATGTGTGTGTGTGTGTGTGTGTGTGTGTGTGTGTGTGTGTGTGTGTGTGTGTGTGTATGTGTGTGTGTACTGCTGCAACACCTCTTGCAGAGAGCAGAAGAAAGAGAAGCAATGCAACCATAAATGATAAATAGAAAATAAATATATGGCAGTTAATAGTGACTGGCCACCACAAATAAATCAATGTATGGAAAACGATTTGTCGACTTAAAATATTGATGTCAACACTTTCTCATAGTTGACGTCGTCGATACGGCGACTAATCTCGGCAGCACTAGATGGAATTATAGAATATATTATTATTAGAGCTCAGTGCGCAGAGCCCGCTGTGATACACACTGTAGTGTTGTAAAGTAGAGCAAGGCACACGTGTTGGGAATAAATATAGTGCAACAATAATCAGGTCAGTTTTATGAGTGTAAAGGAAGACTCCAGAGTCTGGAGTGCATTTCTTAGCAAGACTCAGTCTGTAGATGAGAGAGGTCTAAGAGGAAACAAAGCAAAACTGATAAAAGAAAATGACCACTGACTGGGAGTGAGGTGTCAGTAGCAATCTTGTCATTTGGTGTGAATTAAAGAATTTTTTTTTTTCATAGCCAGCAGAGAGCCAGTGATGAACTCAGCAGTGTGAGCGACACACTGAAAGCGAAGAGACAAACGATGGAACCCTGTTTGTAACTGGTGATATCTGGACGTAAATCAGGAATGGGTTTAATAAACTGAGCTCGCTCAGTTACAGCAAGAAGGAACACCCAGGAGAGGTTTTAATCGAGTGCCAGCGGGCTCGGTTGACAAGTTCAACTTCTAATTTCTGACAGAAAACAATGAACCAAGTAGACTAGCCACCTCTCTGCTGTGTCATTCAGGTGGCATTGTTCAAAAATGAAAGCGGTTTGATGAACAGGTATCATGGGAGTAGAGGAGTGAGAGCGAGAGAGAGACATAGAGAGAGAGAGCACACATCCCTGTGGTGCACCTGCAAAGAGAGGACAGATCATGCCTGTGCAAACCTGTACAGCGGTCACACTAGCACAAACTTCAGCAAATGTTCCTTTCTTTGGATCTCATTAATCTCAGGTGACAAGATGCAAATGACAAATTTATTTCCATTGACAATGCCATTTTGTCTGAAGCCACAAACCCACAGCTCAGACTTCACAATTATTGAACATTTCTGTATAGATCATGATTTTTTTAACGAGTAACCCTCTGTGATTTTAGTCTTGCTCCATCATCCTAGTACAGGTTAATACTGTGGACTACAAAATGCAGCATAAAAGCTAAAAGCTCAGCCGCCCGGTTTACAATTAGAAAGCAACATATGGTACATGTGTTAAAATGACCCGCCACATTATTTAATTTTATCACTCAGCACATCCGTTTTGCTGTGAATAAATAAGTTGGACTGAATTCAAATGAGACAGATGTTCAGTCTCAGTTGAACATCAATAGCAATCAAGGGTGTTTAGATGTTCAAAGATAAGTGGAGAAGTGTTCGGTCGTGCTTAAACATAACATAATCCACTGTTGAGCTGGATGCAATCGCAGGATGTTCTGTGTGAAATGCTGTATGTAGCACCTTTGCCGACTGATTTTATGTGAAATTATTACAAACAGCTTGAAACACAAAATTCACAAGGAATAAAGGCACAAACACACGAAGCCAAGCAGACCAGGTGTTCCACCGGAGCACAGACTAAACCAACGAGCACAAACAGAATTCACAGTTTAAGTATGAATAAGTGAACCAACCCAGGCAATGATACACACACACACACACACACACACACACACACACACACACACACACACACACACACAACCTCCTCTGACATAATAGTTGAGGTGAGAGAGAGTGACCCTCTCCCTAGGGCCAAACGTTCCCTGGATAAAAATGAATGCTGCTTTGTATAAAGGCTGCATTTAGTTTGCCCCCCCCCCCCCCCCCCCCCCTCCCCCCCCGCCCGNCCCCCCCCCCCCCCTTCTTTTTCTTCTCTACATGTGACAAAAGCAAGCCTTTATCTTTTGTCTTTTATTTTATCACCACTCATTGTGTGTGATCACAGTGGCACAGAAGTCGAGTATGCTGATGCAGTGTGTTAAGAACAAAAAAGGGTTGATTCTTGAGTCTCTGTGGCACAACAAACACTGCATTGGATGGGACAACAACAAATGGAAGCTTTAATAATTAATAACAAATAATGCAATGGAGTATAGTGGCTTTTACAAATGAGTAACCAAGACATGTGAACTGAATGAAAAGCTGTCTCAAAGGTGGTTCAGCATGCTGAGAAAAGAAGCCTCCAGGTCAAAATTGCTGATATAATAAACAATATGTGTTTGTGTCCAATATGTCTTCATTTCCACAGAAGTGGGTCAGATTCTGGCAAACAGCAGCACCAGTTTGTTCTATGAAGAAGAGAGGAGTTGAATGGTGTAATTCTTTACATGAGGGGTTGGTGATTTGTTTTTAAATTTTAATACAGGTGTTGTAAAAAAAAAATCTATGAATCAACTATGTATGTTTTACCCAGTCTCTGTTGTTTATTGATGCCAATGTTGATATAAGTGCCTGGTGATACTGTTTTGAAAGTCAAATCTAAATAAAATGCTTTAGCACTTTAACATCCTACACCAAAATTGCAACAGAAACCTAATTTATCTGCACTAAATAGAACTGACATCAGATTTGTTAGCACTTTGAAAGAATTGTGATGTGTCACTTTCTGTCAATGTCTTCATGAAATGTGCTTAGGACGCCTCATAATGCCTTATGAGCAACACTTCAGGCGAAGTGTTGGTACTTTGTTCTTTTCTCAGACATGTCACAATAATGAGAGGCGTCAGGTTCCATCAAGCAGAAGAGGACAGGTCCACATTACAGATGCATACATCACTGCTCTCATTTCAATGTAATAACACCTGTCGGGCCTGATGAGGGGGGAGCCATGATGGCTTAGTCTGAGAGCAACGGACACACACGCTCACACACGTCCATACATAGACACAAAATAATCAAATCAACAAAACACATGTAACACAGAATATGAACCACTGACTAGCAAAGCCTCATTACCTGTTATAGCATATTGCATACCAGTACAAAAAAAACATTAGATTAGGTTTGAGAGAATGAGTACAATGCTGTTATTCAGTAGGCTTATACGTCTTCTGCTTACTCTTCTTCTTCCCCCAGAATATCGTACCCAAGTGTTTTCTGATCTGGTTAGGGTTGGGACAAGATTGTAGCCTGGGCAGTGGAGATTCTAGTCCATGTAAACCCCATTGAGGCTAAACTGAGGCCAGCTGTTCTTTCAGAGGGACCAGTAACATTAAGTAAGTGCTCATTTCAGTAGTGGAGTGTTTCAAAAGCCAAATCTGACAACAAGAAAAATGTGTCATTTTAACAACAATGTCTTCAAATCAATAGTACCATTCGACTGAACCTTGATACAACAAAACACATTGCACCCAATAAGTAAACTCTCACATGACTCTTCATATCAAAAAGAAAGGATGAACATATCATAGATGTGTCATGACTCACAAAAGATATATCAGATCAAAACTGAAAACTAAAACGATTCAACAGTAATCACATATCCAGAGTTTTATGGTGACATTAAAAGGCGCCAGTGCATGTATCAAATACATGACTTACAGTCTCCTATCTGTATGGACAGCATACAAACGTGGCCCACTGGGCCTTGCAAGCTCATGGTTCAATACACAGCACAGATTAAAGAGATAATGTCAGCAGGTGACCAACAACCAACAAATGCAAAACTGGAGAAATTCAAAACTATTCAGTGTCCAGACAAACAATACAGTAAGTTACAAAACATGACCTCTGCTTTTGCGAAGGAGTCAAGTAAACACAGACAACCAAAAGCAGCAAGCAAAGAGACAGACAGATAGACAGAGGCTTGTATTTGACTCACGTTTTATGACGTCGAAGTCCTTTCCTCCATGGACATGAATTATCCATACTGTCCCACTGCACGTGTTGCTGTGACGATCGTTTTGTTTGTCGTCAGACGCTGCTTACTCTTACGAAAACACACTGGAAATTTTAAACTAGCTCTTTTGGTCGTTTGATTTGAAAGATGTTCACTTTTTCTTGTTTGTTTCAAGGCCACAGAGTTCACTGTTCACTCCAGTTTGTTTTCCAGCGACCTGGCGACACTGTTTCACAGTGACGAGAAAGTCGCCATATGTGACTTTTTGACTGATTGATCAAATGGTGCCAACTTCACCACCTTTCTTCTTCCCTCAGTGAAGACCTCGGTAATGCTGCAATATCATGTTTGACCACAACCACAGGGGGCGCTGTTTCATTCATTAGAGGAAACCGGAGGAAACTCGATGAAAAGTGGGAAGTGAAGGCTATAACAAGTGTTCATTATTTGATGCTCTTTGAGTGAAAACAAACTGTGAACACAACACTCATATCTCACCTTTTAAGTTGAAATGGCAGCTTTTTTACAACCAGCAGTTACAAAACAATGTTATCATTAAATTGAAGTGGAGTTACCATCCACCTGATGAATGTAAGTCCAAAATTCATGGACATGATGGACATGTCTGGCTCTTAAGCTGCTGAATGCTCCACTATGTTCAGCAGCTACTCTCTAACTGTGTCTGTCTGCTGTTTTGTGATGAGCATGTAGTGTATGTTGGGTTTTTAGACCTTTTTCGCCTTTTGCCCTTTTAAACATGACGTTATGAGAGCACTGGGAGTGACCCAAAACAATAGCATTTGTGGGCCAGACAGCTAAACAATGAGCTGAAACTCCTTATTAAGCTCTATAAAGCCGAGGGGAGCAGCAGATTCAGGTGATAATTTCCTGTAGGTTAATCACTACAAGCGACCCCTTTCACTGTCACATTGTGTTCACATTCCCATTTTATACATACAAAAATATCAATTATAGCCACTTTCAAATCACAGTGGTAGCTATATTGCATAGTTAGGGAGCACTGGCTAGCCTTGGCTTACATCTTGGTCATGTGATAAAAAGTGGTTGTATGCACGGATTCCAGTTATATAGTGCATTTCTAGTCTTAACAACCACTCAAAGCACTTTATGCTACAGGTCACATTCACCCATTCACACACACACACACACATTCATACACGCCAATGGCACATCATCAGGGGCAGTTCAGGGTTCAGTATCTTGGCCAAGGATACTTCAACATGCAGAGTAATGGTTGTCCACTAATCAAAAGGTTGGTGATTCAATACCCGGCTCTATTGAATCACCAACCTTCTGATTAGTGGACAACAATAGCGTTGTATCATGTAAGTTGGACAAGATGACCAATTGACCTATTTTAACCCTGCCCCTTTCTCCTCAATGCTCCAGTCACAGCAAAGTAAGAATTTGAACAACCTCACATCACGTTCCTGGGCTACACACAATTCAAGCATGAACCTGTTATCCATATGTATATATACAGTAGATGACTTGAGACACAGTGTTGTTCAAATGGTTCGGATGGCATACATTCCACAGCTGGCCACCAACGTTGTTAGATGTTGATGATTGGTTGAATGAAGGTTGTGATTTTGGGCACAAAAATTCAATGTCAAAACAATATTCAATGCCAATGTCAATTTGACGTCGAATGCTGACAACAGCTGACATTGATATTTTGTTGATTTTCATGCCAACGGCATCTTGACATATAAAATACTCACATTCTAGTCTTCAGTAAATGTTAATGTCCGTCCAACTACAGAGTCAATAGAGTCCAACATCTTTCTGACATTATATTGATGTCTGGTTCCTGCTAGGAGGAGACAATCTTGATGAAAATTGGGGGGCTCACTACTAGGAGACTCCAACCTGCCAATCTGTTGTCATTTAGTTCAATCAAAAGAAAGAAAAACATCAGTTTGACCAACTGGAACAATAAGGTCAGTTGTATTCAAAATGTAACATAGCAGACTGAGTTACATTGTGAAAGGCAAATAAAAATCAGTCACAGACCAGACACTACCACTTATACAATGAGTAATACTTTGGTTTGCCCTTCAATGTATTTCCGACACTGGAAATTAAGTTGAATGCCTCCCTTTTCTTGCAAACAAGGAAATGTGGTGAAACAAGACTCCAACAAGTTAATGGCAAGTTTAATAATGTGCAAGCATTTCCAGTGGCAGTGACTGTTTCTGCCATGTGTTTAAAAAATCATCAAAGTCAAAATCAATGGAACAAACTTCTTCATAAATATAACACATATACTTCATTATTAAGAGATTGGATCTTGCTGTGGTGAGTTGAAGTGAGGTAAATGGAATAAAACAGAGTTGGTTTGCTAATAGACTTCATACTGTGGCACAGTCATTCACTGCTTGCTGCTGTCACAGGTTTTAAGCTTTTACCAGGCTGTGCACACCAGGAAATAAAACCCCCTCTAGAAACATCAGAAACCAGTAAAATATGTGCAGTACTCTTTAGTTTAGCAAAGTAGTCATACATGCACGCACGCACACACAAACACACACACACATACACAGCAGAAGCAGTAGAACAAGGCATTACCATAAATTCATTAGAGTGGTTGGGCAGTATTTATAAACATGTAGAGATGTTGTTTACAATGTCTGACTGGATGGATTACACATCTACACAAACTAGTGAAGGACACACTCCCAATATACACACTGTTTACGCTGGGAGAGACACAAGAGAGAGACAGAGAGAGAGACAGAGAGAGAGGAGAGAGAGAGAGAGAGAGAGAAAGGGTTTGAGTACATCACTCGGCAAGGTCCCTGAGTGGCATGTTTTACAGAGCGAAATAAACATCCAATAAAATAAACACCACTCGGCTGCGCTCTGCTGCCATGTTCTGTACTGGGACAGCATAGAAAGACTTCTGTGTGCGTATGCCAACACTACATGTACTGTAGGTATGTATACATTATGTGTGTTCACAGGTGTGAGAGGAGAGGAGAGGAGAGGAGAGGATTGATTTTTGATTGATGATTTTTAATGCAGATGCATGCATTAGTAAATTAGTAGTGAATTTCTTAAAAAGCAATATTTATTTATTTGTTTATCTGATTCACCTGAAACAGCAAAATTCAATGCTATCCCTGTGGATGTGGATACATTTTGGGGAGGATTTTTGGACTACTCCTATCTGCTACAAAATTAAAGGAATGGGTCGTAATTTTGGGAAATGATCTTATTCTCTGTTTTTTACCGAGAGTTAAAGGGGGAAGCAGCTAGGTGATGACAAGCCTCGAGGAAGTAACTGATCCCAGCCAAGAAATAGTGCGGCTCATAACCTCCTCTAAAACCTTAAATCTAAAATTAGTGAGGTTTAGGTGCCAGTAGGCAGTTTTTTTTTTAGCTTTGGACAGAGCCAGGCTAGCTGTTTCCCCTTTTTATGCTAAGTCAACTAACCTGCTGCTTGGCAGGAGCTTCATATTTGCCATACAGATATGAGAGTGGTATCAGCATATTTCCCAAAATGTTGAACTGTTTCCATAAACATATCTGGATGGAAGCTTCCCCCATAAACTGTGAGAAATTTGTCTTTGTTTTTTTTAATTCACTCATGCATTGTTATGACACTAAAGAGTTGTGCCTTGTTTCATTGATTTATAGGTCTTTTTTATTTATAACTTATCCATGTTGACTCATTTATCCATTCAAGACTATATAAATAGCATGCAACTTCGTTTAAAAATGGCTGGTATTTCCCTTTCAATGTTGCCAACCAATACAAGTATACACAATACAAAATATTATTTGAATTACTGGTGGTATTGGCCCTGACATGGGATGTAATAAACCATATGAGAGGCAAAGGGAGGGCAGCGAGGATCTGCAGAAAAAAGGTGATAAGGGTGTTGATGGAGCAAAAAAGACAAAGAGATTTGGAGAGAAGAGGATAAATTTATTGCTCTGTGGAGAAGCGTATATAGAGGAGATGTGAGGAGAAGGAAGAGGGGGAGGGATGGAGGGAAGAAGGAAATCAGACAGGTTGGACTATGAGAGCACACACAGACGCACTCTGTTTAATGTCTCGCTGACATTTCTGCTCTCTATCTCCTCCCCACTGGCCCTCTCTCACTGGAGACGAATGGGCAGAGAGGAAGAGACAGGGGAGAGAGTGAAAGAGAGAGAGAGAGTGAGAGAGAGAGAGAGAGAGAGAGAGAGAGCACAGACACGAGTCTGGGAGGAGACACAATGCTCTGACTGCCTGTACTTCACTCAAGGTCACAAGCCCCAGACAAAGTCAAGGGTCAGGGTTCATCGGAGGGCCAGCCAATCAGGAGGTGGGCAAGTCTGAATGGGATCAGGTTTCACTGCCCTGGTGCAACTTGCTCTGCCGTCTTTTTGCATCGGGGTCTTCCTCATTGACCATCTTTGTGTCTTTTTAATATTGCTGTCTCTCATTCTCTCTCTTGATTTTCTACGTGCGCTGAACTTCCATCCTTGCGTACTCCGTGCCCCTGTTAAAAAGCTATAGCTGCGTAACATAGTGAAAAAACTGAGCAGTGCTTTTGGAGTTTCTGCAGGGTAGTTTGGAGGCTACCTAATAGTTCACTCCCTGAGTCCTTGAGTAAATTCCTTCTGGATTCCGTCACTCCATTAACCCGTGCAGTCACGGCTACGTGCATGCGTGTGTATGTGCAAGTGTGTGTGTGTATGTGCATCATTGAGCCTTTCATTCACTGTCACTGCTCTGTGTCTGGTGCTCATTTCATTGCTCTAAACCAAACCATCTGTGGTGTATTCAGCGGCTGGAATGTTCTCCACACACGCTGCTGCCTCCACACCTCCCATCCATTGACCCAGCCCTAAACGGTGGTGTCCATATCAGCAGATGAAAGATGTTAGCTACCAGCTTCCTCACTGAACCTCGTATTTATACATTAGCTCAATTCGTCTAGTTATCCCTTTACACTGCAGTAAGTAGAAAGTTGGTGTTCAACTGAACCCAGCCCTACATCAAACTTCCACAATGAGACGGTAACAGACAAAAAACATTACCTTTGCCATTTATTGCCCTTTACTGGTGATAGAGCAATTCTCCCCACTCACTGTTCTGCTGTTTAGATAGTCCCAGAGCGGTCTGACCGGGCCAGTTGGCTCAAGTCATGCAGCTGACTGAGCCACGGGGACAACAGGCAGTAGTGTGTAGACAACTCCTGGCCAGGCCTGAGAACACTTCACTAACCTGATCAGCACCAAGACAAATAGAGGGGTGATTGCTTCCCCGTGGCCCATCTGGCTTCTCTTAAGGCGACGGGAGGGAAGAAACAGGGGTGGGCGAATGTGTGTGTGTGTGTGTGTGTGTGTGTGTGTGTGTGTGTGTGCTTTTTAAAGGCTGCCACTTTACATAGGGTATTTCAAACACACCACTGACTTGCCGACCAATTACAGCCAATCGGTGCTGTCGGCCTGACTGCTTTCGCCCGTCAATAAAAACATTTTGGTTGGGACTGCTAAGGCCTCTCTCTGGACCGCAGCCCAGCCCAAACAAACGGCTCACTTGGAGTTCTGACATTCCAAAACGGAAGCAGGAGAATTCCAGTGTCGGGGAATAAAGATCTCTGTAATTTAACAGCGGAAACCGAGGAGTGAGTCTAGTCCTGGAGAAGGTGAAGCGGGGAAACGATGTGACCATGTAGGTGTGAGTGGGTGTGTACGGCCACAGGTGGGAATGTTTTTCATACAGTCGTTGTGTGGCTCCCTTATGCCCTCATAGTAGTTTTAAGTGTTGGGCTATGTTCCCAGTGCAGAGTGATAACCTGTGACAGCCACCTCAGATCTAAAATTGAACCACTCAGGACCACCTGAGCTCTAGCGGGACAGACTGAAACTGAGCTGATGAAACAAAATGTTTCAACCTTAAGGCCAACTTTGGGTCAAAGTTGGAGTAGGAAGTTCTGCTCCTTGACTGCCTGCTGCCCAAAACTCCACCTGCTGGCCACCCAGAGAACAACAGCCAAATAAGCATTAATATCCCAGACAGTTCCAGACCATTAACTAAAACACATGTTTATTCTGATATAAGTCTTTTTTTTGTGTCTGCTCAGACATGCAGCTGCCTCTCGCTCTCTCTGTCTCTGCTCTCTGTCTCCTTCTCTCTGTTTCTCTCTCTATAAGCTAATAGTAAACAGAGATGCTGCGGACTGGGAGCTGTCCAAACAGCAGGACAATAATAACTGTTTGTTGTCACCACGGATACACACTTTCATTACTGGCAACACACACTGGAGCATCTGGCTTCTGTTAACTGTATCCAAGCATCTCACAAACTTATGATATGTGTGTGTGTGTGTGCGTGTGTGTGTGTGTGTGTGTGTGTATGTGTGTGTTTGTGTGTGTGCATGCGTGTGTGCGTGTGTGCATGCGTGCGTGCGTGTGTGCGTGTGTGCGTGTGTGTGTGTGTGTGTGTTCGTGCGCAAATAGGTTGTTGGCTGAGACACTTTCTTCCACCTCTCTCAAACACACACTCTCAAGTTTATATATGGAAATGAATGGGCACATACCAAATAGCAGAGAGAGAAACCTTTAAGATGTTACCACCTGCTAATTACAGTACAGCACTCAAAGAGTTAAAACTGTGTTCTTTCAGGTCAGTGTGTGTGTGTGTGTGTGCAAACCCGTGCGTGTGTGTCTGTAGACCTATGTGCGCATGTGAGAATGAGTGAGTTTGCGTATGCACACGCGTGTGTATAGGCTGAGGAATGCCCTTCCCAGTTAGAGAGCAGGGGCCCAGGCTGGGGGCTTTAGAGCGGGGGCCCAGTGTGTGTGTGTGTGTGTGTGTGTGTGTGTGTGTGTGTGTGTGT